>NC_043992.1:4758859-4786359 GCF_902150065.1 Myripristis murdjan | reverse complement strand
AAGATGGATGGAGGTTGTGCCTTAAAACAGTTTTACGCACACCTCCGAGCTGGTTATCCTGCCTGTACCGTGGTCGTTTGCCAGCAATATAATGTAAAAGCACAAGCTGCTGTTTTCAGTTTTCAGTGCAGCTCCGGGCAGGAACATTTCCCTCTTGCGGTTGGTCTCTCTACATGGACTTGGCTCCTTGGCTTCCTCCGGACATCGCGGTAAAAGTACTTGACAGTTTGCTTCGCTCCCGGTTTTTCTTTATTCAGCAGAAGACTGAGCATCTTGATGGTATATATGTGTATGTCCAGTTCAAATTGCCGGCGTGAAAAATGAAAAATGAGCTTCACTTTTGATTAAAATTCCGTCTCAAAGATCAGCCGTTCTAGCAGCACAGCATGTCCTGACTTCACGTGCCCGTCCCTGCAGTGTCACCGCTTTCACTGACAACACAGCCTTACCGGCGTTTTCCCGGAGATGTTACAAAGTCTGGAGGTGGGAATTTGGTGGAAGGGATTTCCCTGAGTGCCGAGCCCCGCTCCCAATCACAAGTGACTCCGTGCAGGAAGCGGTAAAGACCGTGTGAGCGATAGTTTTTTAGCACAGAATTAAAAACATAAATCACATCTTGATCTCAGCATTTTATGTGAGATGAAAGCAGTATTGTTGCTGTCATCCATTACTTTAAATTGGAAGTAATTGGAGCGAAGTGAAATAATGGACAGACTCACAGAAACATGGGAGAAAAGGCGAGCAAGAGATGACCCGAAAATTTGCAAGAAATTAGAAAAAGGTCACAAGAAAAAAAGAAGAGAGGGAGAGAAAATTATTTTTAAGAAAACTATTATTGACTATTATAGTTATATATTTAAAATTATGTTACAGGAACAAATATTTTCTTTCTTTTTTCTTTTTTTTATTTATTTACTTTTTATTATTTTTGTAATAGGGCTTTGTTGATTGCTTAATTTCAGGTCATTTTCTTCATTTTTTTAAAAAAAAATCTTTTCCTTGTTTTTTCATTTGTTAATTTTGGGGTCTTTTTCTTGTAACTTTGCTGGTGTCTTGCTAATTTTTGGGTCACTATTACATTCATTTGCTCATTGCCTTTTTTCCATGTTTTTGAAGGACATGGAATGAATCTGCTCAGGTTTCGAAGGGTTAAATCACACGTGATTCAACATGTTGGATAGATGTGAAATGAATCACAGATTATGTTCCGAATCAAAGGTTTTTTTAATTGTGGTTTCAATGCAAGATTTATCCATTTCAAACCTATTTCAGTGAACTTTATGACCACAGATTCTACATTACTTGAATGTCTGCTGGTGCGCCCTGGCCTGAGCGTCCTGAACGCGAAGGGTGCGCTCTGATCGTCCCGTCACCTCAGACAAACTCTAATTAAAATCTCTAATTACCTCAGCTCGTATCCCGTCCGTCACAACAGAGCGGGACAAATCAAGTGGCTGGGGTCAAAGGGAATTATCCTAATGGCCTTACTGCCGGGGTTTTGAACAGCGAGGGTGTGTGGCGCTGTGTGACCTTCACCCCGACGCTGTCCCCTGACGGGATGTGTTGTTTGCGGTGCTTCCCCGGGTGCACGCCTGGCTTTGGGTGGCTCTCCTCTGGGCTGTGGTGCACACACGTGTGGCCTTGAGCTCCCGTTGACCCCCTCGCTGTGAAGAGATGTTGGAAAGGCGTAAAATCCCTCTTCTCCTCGCCGTCTCTCCTCCTCCTGCTCTGATTTGTGACCCCATTTGAGGCAGCGCCGCCGCACACAGCCGTGTTATCAGAGTCAGTGAAGGTGATAAATGAAGGGCTGCGGCTTGTGTAACACGACCGCAGATGGCTCTGAAAGTTATGAGGCTCCTGCTGCGTTTGGTGGTGTCTCCCTGCTTCAGCTGCTTTGTGTCAAATTGTTTTGAGGCTCTCCACTCCGGAAATCTGTGGCTCCCCGGAAAACTTTGAGATCCGGACATTATTTCTGCGTACTAACGTAAACACATCCACAGTCCATGGTAACACAGAAGTTACTCTGTAAAACTGACAGTACGGTGCTTGAATCTTACTTGTGTATGCATGCCTATGCATGCTGTAATGCTTCAGCCCAAACACAAGGTACCTGAAACGGAGCTAATTTTGTTCACTGCTTTGCCTCTTCACTCGCCGCTCTGTTTCCACTGGAACCGTTTGAGCACGATGGCGTATAAAATCTTTCTTCATGGCTCCAAAAATAGCTCTGTTACGTTACCAGAATCATTTTCTTCTGCTTTAACAGTGTCAATAGACATGACATCCAGAATCCAGGAGATGGCAGAATTTTCATTAATAGGATGTTATTGTGTGGTAGAAATTTTTATTAAAACGTCTTTGGAAACAGTTTTGAACTGATGTCAGATGGTTGTTTAGGTCACAGTTTAATTAAATTATGTAGCCGTTGCTGTACTGCTGTTATACATGTTAGACACGGCCAGTGTTTGACACTGAATGAAAGAACTGACTTCCAGAGCCTGGGGTCACTGCATGATGGAGCTGGTCTTCTTCTTCTTCTTCTTCTTCTTCTTCCTCTCTGCTGAGAGGAGAGTGTGTGGTGGAGACACACAGGTCACGTGGTGGGGCTCGGCAGTGATGTCACCTGTGTGTGTGTGTGTCCCAGTGTGCGTGCTCCATGTTGTCCATGTGTCCTGTCTGTGGCCTCCTCTGGACGGAGCAGCAGCAGTGACACTGCAGGACGCTGCTAGCAGCTAATGGTGTGTGTGTGTGTGTGTGTGTGTGTGTGTGTGTGTGCTGCAGTAGCTCCTTTCTCTTTGCACTGACTGAAACGTGGGACCGTGTGTTTGCTCTGTGTCAGACAGGGGTTGGTTTGCAGCCCGCTGAGTGGGAAGCAGGTTATATCAACTTCATGTCACCTGACAGCATCTGAGGGTTGAGCTCAGTAACAGACACATGAGAGGCTTTAGATTGAAATAACTCACACCTGCATGACTATTTGTTCATTACGTATCATTGGTTGGACAATAAAGGACTAGCGGGTAAAGCTAACCCGCTAGTCTTTCTGACTGTTATGGCTACAACATGAGATTTTGCAGCTGATGATGTTGTCATGTAGAAGGTGACGTAGGAGGGGAGGTAAACCCGGGACTGGGTGTTGGCCAGCAGACCTGATGTCACTGTAAGTGAACGTTGTGAGGATGAGGAGTCGTGCTGCTGCATCATGGTGGGCCCTCGTGTGTGCAGGCAGCCTCACCCTCTGCTGCCACATCAGCTGCTCATTATTTCCAATTACTGTAAGCTCGTTGCTCACAGGCCTGTAATCTCTCACCATTCTCTCTTTGGCTGGGAGTTTGCTGTGAGTGACTGTGTGACTGTGTGTGTGTGTGTGTGTGTGTACGTGTGCTGTGGGCTTGTGCTGTGCAGTGAGCTCTGGCAGTTTGCAGGACAGGATGGCAGGTCCGGTGCTGAGTCTTGTTTCCATGGAGAGAGCGGGCGAGGGGGACGGACAGGGACTGAGTCTCCACCCAGCTTCTGCTGTCCTGCTAACCCTAACCCCTTAACCTTTACCCTAACCCTCTAACCCTAACCCCCAAACCCTAAACCTAACCCTCTAAACCTTACCCTAATCCTCTAGCCCTAAACCCCTAACCCTAACCCTCTAACCCTAACCCCCTAACCCTCTAACCCGAACCCTCTAACCCTAACCCTTTAACCCTTACCCTAACCCTCTAACCCTAAACCCCTAACCCTAACCCTCTAACCCTAACCCCCTAGCCCTTACCCTAATCCTCTAACCCTAAACCCCTAACCCTAACCCTCTAACCCTAACCCCCTAGCCCTTACCCTAATCCTCTAACCCTAACCCCCTAACCCTAACCCTCTAACCCTTACCCTAATCCTCTAACCCTAAACCCCTAACCCTAACCCTCTAACCCTAACCCCCTAGCCCCCTAACCCTAACCCTCTAACCCTAACCCTAACTCTCCAGCCAGACTCCAGTCAGAAAAACTGAACCTAAACAGCCACATTTGCTGTTTTGCTCTGGCCAGAGGCAGAGTGTTTTCTGTTGATTAATAAATAGTAGTATATTAATAAATAGTAACAGAAATGTGTGTTTTGAATAAATAATGATGTTGTGTCGGTGTGATCGGCCCACCAGCTTCACTGTACAAGTTAAAAAGTGGATCTGCACTGCTGTCTGTAAATGATCTAGCCATAGCGAGCTGCAATAAAAAACCAACACACACACACACCTGCTGTTTAAGGAGTGGACTGTGGTGGGAGAGACACAGAGAAGGACAAAGTAAGAAACAAAAGATGAGATATAGAGAGAGGGAGGGAGGAGAAAAGGTGTGAGTGTCAGTCCCACATGCTAACTAGGGGTGTAAATCACCAGTTTCATCACGATACAATATGATACCGATTCTTTGGAGAACGATACGATATTTGCCGATATCACAAAGTTTGCCACAATACGATTCGATTTGATTCAATTTAGGGGCCTGCGATCGATATGAGATGATATAATGTGCCGATTTAACAAAATCAGTTACATTTATATCAACACACAAAAAGCAACTAAAATATATTTTAACAATTTTATTTCTGAGCTCTTCCAGACATCAGACATTTGAATGAAAAACAGTCTACTCTTTTTTTTTATATATAAAAACTAAAATAAAAAATAGTGAATAAAGTGCCACATTATAAATGCAAAGGCTTTTCCAGTTAACTTAAAGTGCCATTAATTACCTTTCAATTATGAACATAAATCATAAAGAAAACAGTTTGAAAATGTGAATGCAGTACAGTCTTCCTGCATCATAGATATCCACTACACTTTGGGATATACATTTTCTTAACCAAAGAAATTCCAGTTTAAGAACAGGTTTGAACAAATAAAGTGTAAACAATTCCATATCTCTTAACTTTATGCCCAAGAGGGGAGTGGATGTGAGCGGACGTGCGCGCAAACAGAAATGGTGACACAGACGTGCCGGGGGAATTTCAAAATAAAGACCTATTTTAAGGACAACGATATACATCGATGTTTGCGCTTCGCATCAATGCTTTTACATCATTAATCATTGAATCGATGTATCAGTCTAGATCGATGTATTGTTACACCCCTAATGCTAACTGTTAGCCTCCTGCAGCTGAGGTGGACTTAATAATAAACAAAGCTCGAGGACATCCAGCAGCATTTTTACAGCCCAAAATAGTGTAAGAAATGTTGACAGTTTTCTTTCAAATAAAGAAAATCAACAGCAGAACTATTTTCTTGTGTGGTTTTAGCCCTCTGTGCCGGTCCTCAGGTCCTACGGTGGCTGGCAGGAGCCTGAAAGGTGTGAACATGTGATGCAGGAAAAAGCCTCAGGTAGCCAGCTGGGTGGGTGGGCAGGACAGGCCACATACCATTTCGAAATGCACACCATATCTGTAGCCTGCAGTAACATAGCAGTCCATGCTCTGCACATCAGCCTGAAGATATCCTGAAAAATTAACTTGTGCAGGAGAAAAACACAACAATAGAATAAAAAATAGCCCAGGGAGGTGGCGCTGTTGATGCAGCAGACAGATGAGTGACTCAGTGGATGAATAATAATAATAATAATAGTTATGATTAAACCACACCAAAAACCTGCCTGACAGTAAACACAGTAAACATGTATTAAAGTGACTGTTATAATGAGTCGTTCTACATAGGGAAAGTGCAGTGACAGTAGCAGAGTAAACCAACACAGTCATAACATGGTGGAGCGACGAAGACGATAATGAGCTTCATCACCGAGCCTCGGCCTCTGTGGCGGCCGCTGCTCCTCTGGGCGGAGTGATCCAGCGAGCACACAGGTTACCGGATCTTTCTGGATGTTGATAACATAAAAAATACATTTCTAAACAGCAATTTGAATAAAACTGTCATCCGTATGCACTAATGTTTGCATTTTAGTTTTGAAAAGCAAGTCATCAGAAACCTCTGAGTGGATTAAAGGGGTTATTTTCAGGCTGTTAGCTGGGGGGAAGTTCACTTCAATGGCAGGAGGCTAACAGTTAGCATTTGGAGCATCCAGACAGCAGCACAGCTGTCCTACAGAACAGCTGGGGGGAGGGAAATAATATCACATTTTTCAAAACTGGGTTAACTGTCCCTTGAAAATGAGAGCAACAGGAAATGAGCTTTAATTCCTCGATTGATGGAACAGCACTGATGAATGCAATAATAAAACATAATGAAATGGAGTGAGGGCTTGAAAGCTGGGAAGTGTTTTCATTATTTTGATTTTATTTTCAGACTGCAGCGTGTCGGTGCGAGTCCAGCTAATGAGACATTTCTGCTTTACATAGCACACAGCGAGAGGCTGCTGAGGACAGTGTGTGTGTGTGTGTGTGTGTGTTCAGCAGCAGACTGTGCTCTCACCAGGCCGCCTGCCTGTTGGCAGACACACAGAGTTTAGCTACTGAAGTCGCACGCGGCGGCCATGTTCACCCTGCAGGCCTGCTCCGTGGCCGTTGCTAAGCAACTTGATTCTTTTTGCAAGGTAGTTTTCATACCGTTTGGCGCGTTACTGCGGCCAAACCACCGAGCGTCTGTGCACAGAGAGGTGGCAGAAATGTTGAGCCGTCTCTCTGCTCTGAACCTAAAGACCCGCTGCAGCAAATCCCAGTCAGGCAGGAAGAGTTGGATCAAGACTTTGAGCAGGAGGAGCAAGGACCTCCTTCAAGTTAAAGACTTTGAGCAGGAGGAGCGAGGACCTCCTTCCAGTTAAAGACTTTGAGCAGGAGGAGCGAGGACCTCCTTCCAGTTAAAGACTTTGAGCAGGAGGAGCGAGGACCTCCTTCCAGTTAAAGACTTTGAGCAGGAGGAGCGAGGACCTCCTTCCAGTTAAAGACTTTGAGCAGGAGGAGCGAGGACCTCCTTCCAGTTAAAGACTTTGAGCAGGAGGAGCGAGGACCTCCTTCCAGTTAAAGACTTTGAGCAGGAGGAGCAAGGACCTCCTTCCAGTTAAAGACTTTGAGCAGGAGGAGCGAGGACCTCCTTCCAGTTAAAGACTTTGAGCAGGAGGAGCGAGGATCTCCTTCCAGTTAAAGACTTTGAGCAGGAGGAGCGAGGACCTCCTTCCAGTTTGGGACAGGCAGATGGATCAGTGTCCGGCCTGTTCTCTGTCACTGTGCCTTCACCTCACATCAATATTTCTGTTTGTGGACAACAAAGATCTCGTGTTGGATTCAGCTTGTGTTGCTGCACCCTCACTACCTGAGCACACACTGCTGTCAGCCAATCAGCACGCTCGTTACAACCTGGAGGTGTGTGACATCATTTACAACAGGAAGTCAACTGTACTTTGTGCTTCCTGTTGAAAACCATGAGGAAGGTTTTTTTTTTTTTCCACATTTTCACAATAGTGACGATCATAATAATGTGAATAAGTGCACATTAATAGTTTTAGTTGTTGAATGTAATGGATGAAAAATGCTGTTGTGCTGAAGCTTTACTGTGAGTTCCTGTTAAAAAAAAATGCTGGCCATAATCAGACGTTATTATCAGCAGCACTAATAAATAGCAGCTGTGACATCTTTCTGAAACCTGACATAATAAAGTGCTTCAGAGAAAAGACAAATTAAAGACACAAAGCAAGTTTAAACCCCTCCTGGGGTCCCACGCAAAAACAGCAACAATAAGAACAAACAATAATTAAAATCACAAAAGACAAAAAGACAAGACCAAGCCAAATGTCATGATCAGTAAACATGCAAGTGACAAAAATTAGCCAGCAGGTGGAGTCTGAACATGAACTCTGCTTAGTTTCTACATTTATAATCTGTGTGTGTGTGTGTGTGTGTGTGTGTGTGTGTGTGTGTGAAGGCACAGTAAAATCTCAGTAATGTGGGATTCCTGTGGTTCAGTTTGTGGTTTTGAACCCGCCGCCCGTCCTGCATCCGGTCCAAACTCTCCTCCCGCCGCCTCTCCGCCCGGCTCCTCTGAGAGCGGCGGTCTATTTCTGTCCCGGGTAAGAGCCTCGCTCCGCTGTGAAGGACTCTGAATCACTTTCAGGGTCGAGCCAGCCATCTGTGTGTGTGTGTGTGTGTGTGTGTGTGTGTGTGTGTGTGTATGATGCATGTACATGTTGGCACAGTAAAAACATCACACTGCGGGCTGTAAAGTAACGTCAGGGCAGTGACAGTAAGAAGCAGGTTGCAGCATGCAGCCCTGTAAACGTTGCCATGGTGATTGTTGATGCACTCTTCTGTGTGTGTGTGTGTGTGTGTGTGTGTGTGTGTGTGTGTGTGTGTGTGTGTGTGTGTGTGTGTAATGTATAAACACTGTGCGTCTGCCAAGGGGCTTGATAAATGCACAGGCATTTTGTCAGTGTGTACCTGCTCCTTCCAAAATAAATGGCCCAGATAAATGAGTCTCATGCTCTCTAACAGGAGAGCTGCAGTGACAATACACAACCACAACAGGGTTTTTTTTGTTTGTTTGTTTTTTTGTTTTGTTTTTTGTTTTTTTTTGGACAGCGAGTCCAACGGGAACTGGCCGTTACATGATCAAAAAAACAAAAACGTCTGGTCAGGCAGAAGAGGAGGAGGTGTTGTAGATGGTGGCGGTCTGTGAGTTCATTAAACACATCGCTGCAGGAGGACAGCGGTCTGTGAGGTCATTAAATGCATCGCCACAGGAGGACGGCGGTCTGTGCGGTCATTAAATGCATCGCCACAGGAGGACGGCGGTCTGTGAGGTCATTAAACGCATCGCCGCGGGAGGAGGGCGGTCTGTGAGGTCATTAAACGCATCGCCGCGGGAGGACGGCGGTCTGTGAGGTCATTAAACGCATCGCCGCGGGAGGACGGTGGTCTGTGAGGTCATTAAATGCATCGCCGCGGGAGGACGGCGGTCTGTGAGGTCATTAAATGCATCGCCGCGGGAGGACGGCGGTCTGTGAGGTCATCAAACGCATCGCCGCGGGAGGACGGCGGTCTGTGAGGTCATCAAACGCATCGCCGCGGGTGGACGGCGGTCTGTGAGGTCATCAAACGCATCGCCGCGGGAGGACGGCGGTCTGTGAGGTCATCAAACGCATCGCCGCGGGTGGACGGCGGTCTGTGAGGTCATTAAACGCATCGCCGCGGGAGGACGGCGGTCTGTGAGGTCATTAAACGCATCGCCGCGGGAGGAGGGCGGTCTGTGAGGTCATTAAACGCATCGCCGCAGGTGGACGGCGGTCTGTGAGGTCATTAAATGCATCGCCGCAGGAAGATGGCGGTGGTCTGTGAGGTCATCAAACGCATCGCCGCAGGAGCACGGCGGTCTGTGAGGTCATTAAACGCATCGCCGCAGGAGGACAGAGGATTATTTTCTCTCATATTACCGTTTTTCATTTCGTCCTCATCACTGAGCGGTCTCTCTTGAACGATCGGCTGGCCCCGAGGTTTCCGGTGGTGCTGCTCTGTTTTGTCCATAACCATAAACTTCCTGAAAACGTGCACAAATACACACAAAATGAACACAGAGTACAGAGAGAAGGCTCCATCCGTATCTGTCCTCCGCCTCTTAAGCCTCGTCTGCGTTTTGCTGAGGAGGCGAGGTGGTGCGCTGAGCCAAACCGTCCCGGGACAAACGCAAACCGCAGTCCTCAGAGGAGTGTGTGCGGCAATGAGGGTAACATCCGGCAGAGGAGGCAGCCATCTTCCATCATTAGAATGTGGCCTGTGTACTGTGTTGCCGTGGTGACGTCAGGTGGCCGGCGGCAGCTGGAGTGGGCAGCGTGCCTCCTCCTTCCTGCGCTTGCAGCGGTTGCCAGGCAACAGCCGTCCAATCCTGTGTCCCCTCTCCCTGTTTTCCCTCCTCTGTGTGGGTATAGCTCATGTGTGAAGGTCACTCCTCTCCCTCTCTCCCTCCCTCCCTCTCCATCCCTCTCCCTCTTTCTCCCTCTCCCTCCTTCTCCCCTTCCCTCCCTCCCTCTCTCTCTCTCTCTCCCTCTCTCTCCCTCCCTCTCCCTCTCTCTCCTTCAAGCCTCTCTCCTCCAGTCAGGGGACAGGAAGTAGACGCAGCCCTAGCAGGAAGTGATGCGAGCGGAGGGCAGAGGGCTCGGCTGTGGCTTGGCTGCAGCCTCGCCTGATCAATAATGCTGCTGTTACTGTGCTGCAGGATGACGGGGCATCTTCAGCAGGCCACACAAACCTCACTGTGTGTGTGTGCACTGTGTACGTGTGTGTGTGTGTGTGTTTTGTGGCTAATGGGGACTCATTAGCTAAGATCAGATTAACTGTAAATTCCCCGGGGGGGGTTTGGTGTGGCCAGCTGATGCGCTGCAGGTCACACACACTCAGAAGTGAATAACCAGGCCTCACTAACCAGCAGCATTCACACACAGTGAACTGAACCAAATGAAAACAGATAGAAAACAGCGTCTGGTGGTTGTTTGGTGAGGGTTAATTACCAGCTTAACGGATGTTGTGATAATCTGGTAATCTGCACTTTCTCCCTGAAGGCACACGTTGATATTTTGCATCTAGGGTGTCAGCTGGGTCTGAAACTATTATTAAAAATTCTTCTTCTTATTTATTTATTATTTATTATTAATGTATTCATTGTTATTATAACAGGCCTGAAATGCTCTATAGGCCAGGAGTGCGGAGGACAAATAACAGCTCAAATGATCAGCTCTAGTCAGTGCCTTTCAGAAACATCTGGTGGTGACAGGAGTTTCATCTCCAAACCGGTTCCACGTTCCTCTGCAGGACAGAGACGGGACGTTCCCATCTTGGAATAGGAACCTGTTTGGATTGCATGACAATAAGAACAGCTGGTCAGCTAGGGAGCTAAACACCATCAGCTGTCAGGAAAAGACGTTTGTACAAGGGAGTTTTGAGACGATTTAAGAGTTTTTGAGACGGTGAAAACTCGATCGCCCTTTGTTTTTGACCCGGACGCTGCACCGGAGCCAGACGGGCAGAGCCCCGGGGCCTGAGTGATGAGTGATGAGTACAGAGTCGCTTATTTGTGCAGGTTTCTGGTTTCCAGTGGAAAACACAGGCCGCTCTCATGCCGTGTTCATGGCCTGGAAATCGATGTAACACGTTCCCGGTGTCAGACACCAAGACCTGCCAAGACACCACCATCAGCCACGTGTGTGTGTGTGTGTGTGTGTGTGTGTGTGCTCCAGCTAGTCTAAGCCCAGTGGGCTCTGGGTTCCTGTCTCTCATTGTGACTGATAATTAATTGGCCTCATTAACTCGTTAAGACAATCAGCCTCTCTCTCTCTGTGTTGTCACACACTGATACAGAGGTAGATAGCTGCAGTGTGTGTGTGTGTGTGTGTGTGGGTGTGTTCCTCTTTGATGTTTTATTGAGAGCTGTGCTGTGGTGACATAACATCTGTGTGTTTACAGTTGAAACATCTGTCTGGTCTCGATGCTTCTCTCAGCGTCCTGCCGCTCTCGTCCGTCTTAAAGGACAGAGCCGCTTCTCTGAGGCCCAGGTTTCTGTGTGTGTGTGTGTGTGTGTGTGTGTGTGTGTGTGTCGGCTCATCACGTTGAGTTGAACATCACACGTCTTGCAGCGATGCATGCAGCCGTGATTTGGTGTGGTGAAAGTGTGTTTTGTCATTACATTATCATTAGCTGTGTGTTTTCACGTCAGTGTGTGTGTGCTCGGTTCTGCTCTGAAATGCAGGTCTGTGCGAGGAAATTATCTTTCAAAAACATCTCGTCATCTTGAACGGGTCAGGGGCTGATATCCAGCAGGGTTCGACTCTGTGGGGTTTATATTTTAAGAAAGACAAACAATGCTGGAACTATATTAAAAAAATCTAATTGTATATGCTGTGCAGAATGAAGGGGGGACGTGCTCAGCAGTAAACTGGTCATAGCTGTGAACGGCTGGTTAATATTCTCCTTTAAGCCTGATTTGCATGTGGCTGATATCACCCGGGGATGTCACGTGATTTGTTATAAATGTGATCGGAGTCCCACGTGACTCGGCCTCGTCCCTAATTTGCAAAATAAAAATTCCGGCACAAATTACCTTCCGTGTTTTGGAGGAGACAGATCGTTTATTAAACACGCTCTCGGGGATTCCTGGCATAATTTGTCTTTTGGCGTACAGTTTATTTCTTTCTTCTTCTAGATGCATGAGTTCTCTCTTCCTGTTGTAAAAACAGTGTAAATGCTTTGCTTTGTTAAATGATGTGAAAACGTGTCGTTGTGCAGCCGTGTGCTTCCAGTGCGTCTGTAACGTGGAACACAGAGATGACGGGAAGTCACACAGGTTTCATTCATCACATGAGCCCGAGCCTCAGAGCCTCTGTTTCTATCCACCACTCTCTCTCTCTCTCTCTCTCTCTCTCTCTCTCTCTCTCTCTCTCCCACGGCGCTCTGTGCATTAAGCTTTGACCTGTATAGTTTTGTGCTGGCTCTGCAGTGTGTGTGTGTGTGTGTGCAGTCAGAACATCAGTGAAGCAGTGATGATGCCAGCAGTCTGAGAGAGAGAGCTGGTGGCAAACAGAGAGAAGGAGCTGTCCCTCCTTCATGTGGAGCCCCTCCTGCCCCCCGTCGATGGCGGCAGAGCGTCTGGCTGCTGAGCTGCTGCTGCACGGCGGCGCCGGGACAGGAAACACTGAGGTGCAGTGACGACCGCTTCGGTTCGGTTCGGTTTGATGCTGTGACCTGTGAGTGACGATTCCATGTCTGTCGCTGTTTATTTTTAAGATATGATTCAAACAGAGCTCTTATAGTTCACTAAAACTGAACTAGAAGCTGAAACCAGGCGGGGAAAGACGTTTTCATCCACCTGAAGTAAGAATAACAACTAGACTTTAGAAAATAAAAACAAAAACTAGCTGAAACGATCTTGCATGCTAACAAAACTAAAGTGTAAAACCACAGAGACTGTGTGTTTAGTGTTGCTGTGGGTCAGTGTGCTCAGAGGTGTTGTGCTGCTGTTTACTGAGACTGGGACGTCCCAGCCAGCGGCCTTCACAAACCCCCCCAACCAGCTGTACTGTCTTCAGATTGTTAAATCATTGCGGTTGTGAGCTGCATGTTTTCGGTGGCAGCGCGGGCCGTGTCCTGCCTGTGAGCGGCTGCCCAGCTGTTCAGACAGTTTGTTCCAGATGTGCTGCAGATCTGAGGTGCTGTGGGTTTCCAACATGTCCCTGTTTCAGCTGTTAGCTTGTTTTGCTCTTCCATCAGTAATGACTGTTTATCAGAAATCTCTGCTGTTATGTAATATCCTCTGGAAGTCGTCCTCCCTACAGTGTCGGTGTCGATGTTTGGTCCTGTTGGTGATGTTCGAGCTGCAGAAACAGAAATGTAGGTGGTTATTGACAAGACAGGGACAAATGAATACACACGAATGGTATTGCTGTGTCTGTGGAGAGGGGCTGTCATGTCCAGAGGTGGTCGGCTGAATACTTCAGTGTACTGCAGTACATGGCAGTAGCCGAGCACTGGTGTGATGTGCTGCAGTGGTACCGGCAGAGCTGAGACATGTTGAGCGTCTGAGGCTGACAGTCATCAGGATAAATAATAATAATACATTTTATTTGTTATGGCGCCTTTCATGGCACTCAAGGTCGCCTTACAGTAAAAATAAATACAGAATACAGCAACGACAGGAAAAAACACAGCATAAAAACATCACAGAAAACACAGCATAAGAAAACATCATAGAAAAATACTTAATTAGACATTGTGACAACCACCCCACAATATAAACTACAACAACTATTAATTCACACTTGCAGACCCATGTTTGATCACTACCACTGTTGGCCATGTCTTTTACATTGTATTTAAAAAAAAAAAAAAAAAAAAAAAAAAAACACTGAAACAGACACAGGAGCAGAGTTAGAGGCAGAGATGGAGATTTACACGTTGATGGCCATGTGCGGGCATGATGATATTAAAGAAAAAGACAGGAGGAGGTCGATGGACCTTCCCTGATCTCCTGGGCTGGATGACAGTCCAGGCGGTGGAGCCGTGTCTGCTCCGACCTCAGCACGTCCCGGACTGACCCTGCACGCCCCCCCTCCGCCCCGTCCCGCTGCTGGACACAGGGCTCAGCTTTCACTGGGACGCATTTAAACATGAGGGATTTGGTTCCAAAACCCTTTACTGTAAATCCATTTTAGGAAGGAAAAAAAATGCAACCTGAAATTCAGCCACACTTCCAACAAACAGGTCCTTCATCCCTCAGTTTAATGTGTGGCTTCTATAGATGTAGATAGATAGATAGATAGATAGATAGATAGATAGATAGATAGATAGATACTTTATTCATCCCGAAGGAAATTCACAGTTTTCAGCAGTATCCACAGAGTACAAGATTAAGTAAATAAAAAATAAAGAATAATAATAAAAAAAATAAAGAATAATAAAAAATAAAGAATAATAATTAAAAAAATATATAAAAAATAAAGAATAAAAGATGACACTCGAGATCTAAAGATCTAAGTACCCAATGTGCAAAAAACAATGTGCAAAAAAACAAAAAATCGATGTATACAATGTGCATAGATGTGGGCAATGTGCAAATTTACAGTATAAACAGATGATAAATAGCAGCAAGCAATATATACACTATAAACAAGGAATATATAGAAAATAGAAATATGAACAGTGTAAACAGCAGAGAAAAAAAATAAAAAAATAAAAAAAAATAACCTAAACCTGAGGAACAACACGCTCCTACGGAGGTTCAGGGTTGATGTGAAACCATGAGACCAAGTTGTATGACACTGTGCAGCACATGTTTCATTTTCAGATGTTAATTTCTTGGTGTCAATGTGTCTAAAGCAAAGGCAGGTGAGACTGGAGTTGAAGTTTCCCCTCAGCAGCTCTCCTGTGCTCCCAGTAAAGACGAAGCACTGAGTGCGTTCTCTGTTTTGTTGTTTTTCTGCACGAGGAGGCTGACAGAGGACGGAAGAGTCTCGCTCTCCCTCCAGTCGCTGTGATGCTCTTAAAGGAGGGCACGTCCTGCGCTGGGCGGGACGGCAGCTCTGCTCTCCACGGCTTCTGGAAAATATGTCACCCCCAGCCGTGAGTGTGCACGCGAGTGTGCACGTGTGTGTAAGGTGCATGAGTACTGGAAATGAGAAAAATAACAGCAGAATATGTGCTGCCCTCCCGCGTGCCATGCTGCAGTGCAGGTCCGGTCGGGGATCAGGTCAGGTCATGTGACAGCTGTGGAAATGTAAGGAAATGTCCCTTTAATGTGTTGAAACAGGAACATTGTCACACTGACACTGTGATGGTTTCAAAAGCCGGACACCCTTTATTTCATGTGAGTTTATTTCATGTGAGAAAAAAGGCTGAGAGAGACGTGCAGGAGGAGGGAGGAGCAACACACAGACTGAGAGGAAGACAGACAGCCAGACCTGTCTCTCTCTCTCTCATACAGATGTATGGACTGGAGTCTGATGGGAGTCGCTCTGTGTTTTCATGGTGGGGGAGGATGGAGGATGAATGCAGGGAGCAGGTGTACAAAAGGAATGATGTGCTGGTGTGTGTGTGTGTGTGTGTGTGTGTGTGTGGAAGGGGGAAGGGGGGCAGAATGTGATGGGGTACAAAGGGGGCAGAAATATGAAAAGAGAGAGGGAGAGAGAATAGGGGGAGGGGATGGTGAGAGGTAATTTAGGAGGCATTTAAATACAGCGAGGTTTAATCTCTTTACACACACACACACACACACACACTCACACACACACACCCCAGCGGCAGGCCCCCCTCCTAACCTAGTTCCTCAGTGTGTCTTCATGGTTTTTAGACGTGAGGTCGAGGCTCGAGAAACAAAGACAACACACACACACACACACACCAGATTCACCTCTCCTCAGTGTGTTTCCCCAGCGCCTCCCCCCTCGACTGCTCCGTGAGGATTTCAGTATAAAGGCACAGGACCTGCTAAAGCCTGATCTCAGGCTCTTATTCTCTGACGTCCAGGTGTTAGGTTAGGGTTAGGGTTAGGTGTCAGGTGTGTGACAGCAGGTTTGACATCCAGACTGAATCTAAACTGCAGGTGCATGTTGGCTGAGAGCTGTTCTGACTCTTTATGCCTGAGTGCGTCTCATCAACCTGGCACGGCCACACAGTCTCCTTTTGTCAGATCGGCCAGCAATCAGAATATTGTCAAATTTTATAGATTTTAAAAGCTCAAAAATATGTTTGTATGACTGTTGCATTTGACTTTGATTGTTTTGGTTATTCTTAAAATGGACCGTCAGCACTGGAACTGCGTGCCTTGTCACCATGAGTCTATGAATAAAAAAAAAAAAAGTGTTGCGGGTAGCACACTGGAGGACCCAAATGCAGACAACAGAGGCCCAGATGGTGCAAAAGGTGTTTATTGCGGGACGGGACTGGTTGTTGCTGCTGAGAAGGAAGTAGAGGCTGGGACGGCAGAGAACGGGGCTGACGAGGCAAGCGGGACGGGCTGGGTTGACACAGGCTGGGGAGACGCTGGAGGTTACAGGCGGGATCTGGAGGAGTCTGGGAGAAAGAGCCAGGCTCTTATGCGGCAGAGCTGATGAGTAGATGGGAGGCAGGTGAGCCGACGGCAAGCAGGATCAGGTGAGTGTGGTGAAGTGAGGAGCTGAGAGAGGGAGAGACACACACACACACACACACACACACACATACACAGACAAACACAGAGAAACACAGGGACACACTGGCCAGGCAGGAAGTCACTGTGCTGAAGGGTGCAACCCAAAATGTCACCGGGTGTCTCCTGCTGTTGTACTTTAATTAAACTCATATTGTTTGTATTGACACTGGCTGTGTGTTGTTGTCACAGAGATACTTCATCATTACAGCATAAATTAGCATACTGAATGGCCTGATTAGCATAACTGTTTATGTTCAATGCATCATGGTGAGTATGGGCTGACATCAGGCCGCTCAGACTCCTTCTCCCTTCTCCCGTCCGTCCTCCTCCTCTCCTCTGAGCTCAGTGGCTGCTCTCGGTCACATGTTCAGCTGCTCTTCCTGAAGCCACGAGCAGCACTGGTTGATGTTTTTTTTTTTTTTATCCTTTCATCTGGCGGTCACAATGTCATTGTCTCAGGATGTCAGCCTTTGTTTTGTCATGGTAGAGATGCAGATATCTCATGATTACAAGACAGAAAAAAAAGTTTTGCTAGTTACCACTTTACAGTAAGACCACCCTTAGCTTTTAAACACTTTATAAACCATTAATAATCAATTATGAACAAGTTGTAACAGTTTTCATTCATCCACGCAGGCTCACTATTTGGCAAGATCGAGTAAAGTAAGCTAAGCCGCTAGCAAGACCTGAGCTGTAACAGAAGAGATGCAGTGCAGGATCTGGATCTTGCCAAATAGTGAGCCTGACATGTTTATAACTGTTACTGAATGACTTATAAAGTGTTTACAACCGAATTAATAAGGTAACTATAAGCCATTCATAAGAATAAGTCAGATTGTCGTGTGAAAGCAGGCGTCCTGCTGATGCAGACCCTGACCTGGACGGCCACGTGACTGAACTAAAATCATTAACCTACAGTCGTCACAGGGGAACTGTTTTTGGGGTTGCATGCTAATGATGAGGAGATGATTAAATGGTGATCACAAGGAAGCGGTGTTTAAAAAAAACAGGAGCAACCACGGTCACTCGCTTCTGCTGTAGTGCTGTGGCCATGTTTGTAATTGATTGATGATCCCTTTGCTGAAGATGAGAAAGCTCTTGTCCTCTTATCTCAGCCTCTCTTGTCTTTCTGGTCTTGTCTCTGGTCCAGGAGGGTCAGCAGCTGATCCAGGAGAAGCCGGAGCTGAGCCCGGTGGTCCGGAGGAAGCTGGGGGAGATCAGGGAGTGCTGGCAGGATCTGGAGAGCACCACGCAGGCCAAGGCCCGCCAGCTCTTCGAGGCCAACAAGGCCGACCTGCTGGTGCAGAGCTACAGCAGCCTGGACCAGAGACTGGACCAGCTGGAGGGCCAGCTGGCCTACGTCGACCAGGGACAGGACCTCACCTCCGTCAACAAGCAGCTCAAAAAGCTACAGGTGCCGCCGCTCTCACAACACTTTGCTTTCCCGCTCGCTGCCCCACACCAGCAGCTCCCGGGTAGCCTCCTGCTCACCAGCAGGGGGAGTACTACAAACTACTGCTCCAGTAGAAGTACTGTTCCTCAGCTGGTATCTGACTGCAGTAGAAGTAGAAGTACTGTTCTGTTCCTCTGCTGGTATGTGACTGCAGTAGAAGTAGAAGTAGAAGTACTGTTCCTCTGCTGGTATGTGACTGCAGTAGAAGTAGAAGTACTGTTCCTCTGCTGGTATCTGACTGCAGTAGAAGTAGAAGTAGTGCAGTCAAAATCTCCTGCAGTAAAAGTAAAAAGCAGCTCATCAGTCAACTCACTGATATTTTTCCTTTTTTCCACACATTTTTTGCCAGTTGAGTCTAAATGGTCCTTGTTTCCATATAGTGCAGCTTTTATTGTGAAATTTGGAAATGACAAAAGTAGAAGCAGGTGCCTCTTCTCATCTTTGCTGACTGAGCTTTTACTGTGAAGGGTTTACCAGTCTGTAATGGATCTGATTTAAAATGTAATTTCTCCAAGATTTCCAGGACATTTACATTTTTCATTTTCATTTAGGTGCACAGGGAAAAAGATTTAGGAGCGCAAACTATTAAAATTATGCCCATTCTTAATTTTTTTCCAGTTTTCAAAATAACACAAATTTACTTTTGAGGGCTATATGTCAGTAAAATAAAACTGCAGATCTGTCTTTTTTTAGCTAATGTATAAAAGATGTGGTGTATAGTATAACAGCTGCTCTTATTTATACATTTAACGATAAAATCCATTATTTCTAAGCATTTACCACATGTTTGGTTGTGCAGAGTTTGGCTGAAATATCATCAGACGGTTATTTTCTGCAGCGTTTGTGTCACTGGGGCTCAGATGTACGAGGGGGAAACATCACATCTCCATCTTCTCCCTGTCTTTTCTCCTCTCTGACCTTCATGGTGAAGCTGAGGCTGCAGCTCGTCACGCTACGCCATTTAAGAATGACTCACTGTTTGCATTATTGTTGCCACACAGTAATGCTATCACCTCATTAATATTTCAGCAAAACATCATGTTTGATAATGACTAACAACAACATTTCTCACTGTGTGCCTGGAACGGTTTCACTCCTGCGCATCGGAGCTTTTCTTCTCTCGCATTTCTCTTCATCTTTGATTGGTGTTGCTGCAGACGCCGGAAGCCGCGTGCGCTCGTGCCGTCCTCACCGAGCTTCACTGTGCCGAGGGTTTCATCCCAAGATGCCACAGTGACATTTATCAATTAACAGCATAGATTTTTAAATACAGACGTCGTGGTATTTTAGTCAAAATATCTCATTACACTTAAAATAAGACATGATCACCTCAGAAGTAACTTGTTTTTAGACAATTTTCACTTGTTTCAAGTGAAAATTCACTTGAAACAAGTGAAAATTTGCTTGTTTCATTGGCAAGATTTGCCAGTGGAAAAAGTGAAAATTCACTTGAAATAAGTGAAAATTAGCTAGAAACAAGAAACAATTTTTGCCAATGAAACAAGCAAATTTTCACTTGTTTCAAGCAAATTTTCACTTGAAACAAGAGACAATTGTCTAAAAACAAGTTACTTCTGAGGTGATCATGTCTTATTTTAAGTGTAATGAGATATTTTGACTAGAAATAAGACATTTTGGACTTGAAATGAGACAAATAATCTTGGTAAGATTTTGAGTTTTTGCAGTGTGAGAGTCGTGGTGTGCAGCTTTAACCGCTTTAACCAACCAAAATAAGCTGTATGTTTCTATTTTTTCATTGCGTTCCACACTGTTACGTTGTTACGTGACCGCAGATCAGTCATAATGCGGCTCCGTCGCTCTGGAAGAAGAATCACATCGACAGCAAGAGAAAAAAAAGCCATGGCCAGTTTTTCTCCTTCAGACTTCCGCAGGTCGCTCGGCTCTGAGCGAAGTGAACGAGCTCAAACTGAAACATGAAGCTGCTACCACTCCTCTTGTCATAAACACGTCTGGTGATTTAAAGGAACAGTCCAACAATTTGGGCAGAATCCCTTTTCCCGGCTTTCCCAGACTGAGGCCAGGTGTTGGATGCAGTGGTTCGGTTCCTGCGGGTTGCACCACCTGTTAGCTTGAGTCATTTTAAAGACGTTGATGCCCAGTTTTCCTCTACCTTCAGTCGTGTGCAGATCACTGTGATAGACAGACGGATAGAAGTGTTCAGCGGTTACAGCGCCACCATCTGGCTTCTCCTGAAACGACTCATGTTACAAAAAATTCCAAGACGTCATCCTTCAAAAACACACAATAGACATAAGACAGCTTCAGAGCTGCTGGAGGGTTTATTTTTTCACTGTGACTGAGCCAGGCTAACGACTCCCATAGACTTCAAGTCTTTATGCTAAGCTAACAGGAAATGCTACCCATAGGAAATGAATCACTGGACGTCCAGAGGAGAAAATGGAGTCTAATATCTGGTCTCAGTCTGGGAAGTCAGGAAAAAGGGATTTAGCCCCAAATGTTTCTTTAACAAAACAAAAACTTTCACCCAAGCAGTGTGTGTTTTCATTCAGGATATCCAAAAAATGATCCATCAGTTTAAACTTGATGCTGGTAAAGGTTTTGGCATGTGACCCTGCCCTCAGGCCTCAGTGTTGACCCTCGGAGGCATGTGGCTGGCGGACAGATGCATCATCATTTCACCAGTCATCTCTCGCTCTCCTCTCCTCAGCATGCCGCTTACAGCTTCCTTTAACAGGCTGCCATTAGCTCTGCTTTACCACTCCATCCATCCATCCATCCATCCATCCATCCATCCATCCACCCTGCCCAGCGGCACAGTAAGCTTCACTTCACTTCATGTCCTCTCCTCTTTTGGTTTGTGTTTCCTCGTCTTTCTGCCCCTCTGTGCATCCCTGACTGAGTATGTTACTGCTTTATGAATAATAATAATAATAATACAAGTTACAACCTCAGGGTATCTGTAGCTCCTTAAATGGCTAAAAAAAATCAGTTTAGCTAGGTGTAAGGACGTATCATGACGTGGATGGGACTGGATGGGACGGGCTCGACACCAAACTCCAAACACATTTTTCTTTCATCTGTCAACGTCCCGTCATTCGTCCCGTCAGGCGTCCCGTCCCTGGACCTTTCATTTCCCCGTGCCGTTTTCTTTGCACCACCATTTATAGTTTGAGAGCTTTCTCTGGCTCTTCTGTGTCTTCATGCCTCTGATTGTTTTTGTGTGTGTGTGTGTGTGTGTGTGTGTGTGTTTATTCTCATTTTTAAAGATCCCATTAAGTGGCATCTTACTTCCCTGATTTATATTAATGTCAGGGTGGGATCTTTCAGAAGAGTAAGCCAGTAGGACATCAGTCAGACAGTTAGAGAGAGACAGTTTATCTGATGGGATGGGTGGAGCGGGTGGGACTGTTAAAAAATTATTTATGCCTGCTGGTGCAGCATTAAAAATAGTTTCCACCCGTTATGAGTTTGACATTGAGTTTGTCTTGAATCCAAACGTAACCTGATTCCGTTTTGCTGAACTTGAATCTCAAAGTGGAGCAGCTGCTGTCAGAACACACACGTCCTCCTGAGCTCAGCGGCACGCAGGCCCCTTAGACAAATCATCATCGTTCTACATGTTTCTGTCTCCATCCCACTCATCCCAAATGTTCCTTTTCCATGACAACCATCCCTTGGTTCACCTCTCTCTTCCTGTCTCACCTGCCTCCTCCTCCTCCTCCTCCTCCTCTTCCTCACAGACCATGGAGACCCAGATGGAGGAGTGGTACAAGGAGGTGGGGGACCTCCAGGTGCAGGCGGCCTCCATGCCGCAGCAGGGGCAGATCAAGGAGACGGTTGCCGGGCGACAGGCCGCCGTGGAGACCAGGATGGTTCGTCTGATCGAGCCGCTGAAGGAGAGGCGGCGCATCCTGCTGGCGTCCAAAGAAGTTCACCAAGTAGGACGGGACCTGGAGGACGAGATAGTGAGCGGGACGACACACACACACACACACACACACACACACACACACACACACACTCTGTCCCACAGATACACAGACTTGCCCACTCCTGCTTTCCTCTCCATCACGCTAAGTGTGTGTTCGGTGTGCTGTGTGTGTGTGTTCTGTGTGCTGTGTGTGTGTTGTTTGTCGGTGCAGCTGTGGGTGCAGGAGCGCCTCCCGATGGCCACGGCGCAGGAGCACGGCTCCAGCCTGCAGGCGGTCCAGCAGCTCATGAAGAAGAACCAGGTGGGTCAGCGGGCAAGGCAGCTCACGTTTTCATTTTCTGCTCTGCACGCCTTCATTTGTTTGTTATGTGGTTCCATCTTTTCTTTTGTTTATATTTGTTTGAGGTTTGAAATGTTTTTCCATTCAGTGTTGCAAACAGTAATTTTATCCTTCTTCTTCTTTGATATAATAATATTAAAGATGATATCATATTGTGATATGTAATTCTTTCTGTTGTCTTTCTTTGCTTTGAATCATCTTTACAGTATTCCTCAATTGCTAAGACACATTTCTTGAAACCCTCCATCCTTTTCTCTAAACTGTAAACACAAAACCCAATTTTCAAACTATATTTTACAAAACTTCTGACTCGTCCTGCAAAACCAAACTATTTCCTCAAAACAGTTCCAACAGTGCTCAAAACCAAACATTGTTGTCAGATCAGACCCCGAGTCAATCAAAATGAAAAACACCACTGAACAGTCGTTACACACAACATAGAAAAAAGGAACACACAATGATCAGATGATAAATCAAATATTTATTGTTCACTTTAGGAAAATGCAATTTGCAACACAAAAATCCTTTTTACCACTCAAAAAAAAAAAAAAAAAAAAAAACAGAACTACAAAATCTCCATGGCATCATGTCGACGTGCTGGGTCAGGCCACAGGATTTCATCCACATGGCAGGCCACATTCTCCTTGGCCTCTTCCTGCTCTCATCCTGACTCGGCCTCTGCCTCTCTGATGGTTTCTCTCCATAGTGAAATTTCTACAACCAGGGCTCCCTGAACTGGCTTACATTGGTTTCTTCACATCGTTAGCCAAAGGTGTGATCAATTTGGAGTTGCTGTGTTTAAGTGGTGACACCTGTGCTTTACAGTTTTTCTCGATTGCTAAGACACATTTCTCGAAAGTTGCTCTCCTTTTCTCTAACCTGTGAACACAAAGCCCAATTTTCAAGCTACATTCACAAAACCTCAGACTCCTCTTGCAAACAACTTTCACCTCAAAACAGTTCAATCTGTGTTCAAAACTGAACTATGTTGTCAAATTATGCCCCGAGTCAATCAAAATTAAAAACACTACCGAGCAGTCACTAAACACTACATAGAAAAATAGAAAACACAATGCTCAGGACCAGAGGTCGCGCTAGACTTTTTCATTGTCTGTCATTTTGACTGACACGTTCATAAAAATCCCGTCATAATCTATTTTTACCAGTCACTTTATTTTTTTAAATGATAAGGACATATTCAGTAGCATTTCATTTTCATTCATTTTTAATTAATATTCAGTCCAAAGTTAGCTGAACATTAAATCCAAACCATATCTTTTTAAAGAAACTTCTGACACTCAACTGCCGCGACATTTTGTATGCGGCAAATTTCATCATATAACATATATACATTATTTGAAATATGAACTATCTTGTAACTATCTATTGCCACATTGCCCATTCTGCTCTATCCAAGCCCATCGCCATTTATTCTTATTAACCCTGCAATTAAACTAAATCCGCCTTGATTTATTTTGCTTTTTATGGTTGTAGAATTGTCAGAATTGTGCAATGACTGAGTGCTTTTGCACACCATCTTTGGTGCAATCGATTGGTGCAATGGTGCAATCGATTTTTTTTCGATTGCACCATGGGTTCAGGAGTTACGGTACTGAGAAGCTCATATTACAAATAGAGTGCATTACATGGTCCTCAATGATCTTCTGCTGAATTTCACGCAGTTTAATGGTGTTGTTCTCACGGGCCATAACGACAATTAGGGTCTCTTGGTGTGGGGAGAGCATACCTGTCCTCCCACCCCCATGTGGCAGTCTTTCAATTCTACAAAAAGAGAACATGCAGTTACAAAAATATACATGGAATACTAGGCCTACAAACTGTTAGCCTAACCCTCCATTACAATACTACAGTACATTGGCACAGTGATGTACTGAAACATATATTTACTTACAGTATACTGTGGTACAGTATATAGTATAGTCATACAGTAATTGCTGTCAACATTTACATACTATAATGTCAAAAAAGGTAATTACCTGTTCTCTTCTCTAAATCTTTGGATTCTGGTGGACACAGTGAATCTACTGATGTTTGGTTGTACCCTTTGTCCGGCCTCCCTCATGCTCATACCATGGACAAGAACATGGCCAATCACAGTAGCTCTGATTTCATCAGATATTACTGTTCTTTGTCTTTGCTGACCTCCTCGACCTCCTTGACCACCTCTCACACAAACTCCTCCTCTCAGATTTCTATCCATTGTAGGACCTCACAAAGCAGTGCTCTCTGAACTGGCTTATATATGTTCCCTCACATCATTAGCCACAAGTGTGATCAATTTTGAGTTGTTGTGTTCAACCAGTGACACCAGTGCTTTACTTGTGTTTGACTTTTGCCACCTGTGCTGACCATTATGCAACACAGGTGCATCACAATGAAAATGTGTTGGTAAGTTGTGTCTAAACAGGTGAAAAGTGCTTATGGTTTTGCCAAAAGAGTGACTGATTCAATCAGGGGGTTCAGGCAGTGGAGCATTTGGTTCAGACAATAGAGTTTAGTGTTTTAGCAATTGAGAAAAACTGTAAGTGAGTTTCACTTTTGCTCCCTGTGCTCACAACTATGCAACACAAGTGCATAACATTGAGAAAATGTGTATAAACTTGTCAAAGAAGTGCAAAATGTGTTTTAGTGGCTGAGAATATGTCTGCAAGTTGTTTCTAACTCTGCGAAAAGTGCTTAAGGTTCTGCCAGAAGGGTGACCGATTCATTAAATGGGTTCAGGGCACTGTGGATTTGGTTCAGACAAGAGGGTTTAGTGTTTTAGCAATTGAGAAATACTGTAAGTTCCTTAAAAAGCACCAGACAAATAAACTGGAACAGTCTAGCGCCCCCTGGTGAAACCCTTTCTCCCCTCTGCTGGTTGTGTTCATGTTCTTCGGTGATGAAGGTGACTGATGCTGATGTTCAAACTGAGCCTCACCTTTTGAAGGATTTGTTTATGTGTACTGTATGTGTGTGTGTATCCAGCTGTCTGTCAGTGTAATACTGTTCACTCCACTGCCGTCAGACAGGAAATCTCTTTTTGCTCCAGGAAATCCTCAGCAAATTCACATGTAACTGTCCTGCCTAAAAAACACAAAAAAACAGATTCAAAACAGTCTCCTGCTGTTGTCTGTCTTTGCTCCTCCTCCTTCTCTCTTTCTCCTCCTCCTCCTCCTCCTGTGCTGCAGACGCTCCAGCGGGAGCTGCAGGGCCACAGGAGCCGGATAGAGGACGTCCTGGAGAGGGCGGGTATCATCGCCTCCATCCGCAGCCCGGAGGCGGACTGCGTGCGGGCGGGTCAGGACCAGCTGGCCCAGCTGTGGGCTCTGCTGTGGGCCGAGACGGAGCGCAGGCAGCTGGTCCTGGACGCCATGTACCAGGCCCAGCAGTACTACTTCGACACGGCCGAGGTGGAGGCCTGGCTCAGCGAGCAGGAGCTGCACATGATGAACGAGGAGAAGGGCAAGGTGTGTGTGTGTTTGCGTGCGTGTGTGTGTGTGAGTGAGAGACTGAAGGTGGTGTTATGATGTGTTTGAAGTGACGCTGTGTTTCTGCGTGTTGGTCCTCGTGCCGTCAGGACGAGCCGAGCACGCTGCAGCTGCTGAAGAAACACTTGGTCCTGGAACAGACCATCGAGGACTACGCCGAGACCATCGGCCTGCTGTCGCAGCAGTGTCGACAGCTGCTGGAGATGGGACATCCCGACTGGTGAGAGCGTGAACACACACACACGCCGTGCTCAGCACAGCACAGGAATATGCCTCTCTTATACCAAGCAATCTTTTTCTTTTATTTTTGTTTAAAAAAAAAAAAGCAGTGACAGTGTTTACATTATAAGAAGACTTTATGCATATTTTACCTTCAGGATAACTTCTGTATAACCACACCATCAGCATCAATGAAATGATGATGATTTATTGGTAATTGATCATATAACAGCGGGCGACCCGTTTACCTGTTTTGCTCAGTGTGACGGATCTGATGTGAAATGTCATGTCATTTCACTCTGTCACTGACAACATTGTGGTGAAATTATAACATGCACAAGACAATTATCATAACTACACACAGAAAAGTCACGAGGAAAACCTGAAAAACAGCATTTATATTATCCAATCACAGATGAGCCAGCAGAGATATAATTTATTCCTGTCCAGTCACAGAGCAGACCTGCTGTAAAGTCGAGGGGTGGGGGGGGGGCGCCTGGTTCTCTGCTCCTCACACAGATCAGGTGTAACTGGGCGGATCTTTAGACAGGTTGGGAAACATCCAAAGGTATTTTACACTGTTGCCCTGTGGCTGACTTTTATTTTTTCAGTCTGCACACACAGACATACAAAATCACACACATACACACTCACACAGTCACCTTTCGCTAATTATTTGACATGACAAAACCGAATGTGGAGCTTCATCTGTTACACAGCAGCAACACGCCACACAGTTGTACATAAATGAAATATGAGGAAGAGCAACAATGACAGAAAAGATTTATTATAACTATCATGGTTTAAAGGAAAACTCCAACGTTGGACACCATGTCCACCTCTGTACGTCCACTGGTTCACTTCCTATGGGTAGCATTTTCTGTTAGCTTAGCATAAAGACTTGAAGTCTATGGGAGTTGTTAGCCTGGTCGTTAGATGGTTTCCAACATTTGGTCTCAGTCTGGCTAAGGCAGAAAAGAGGTGTTTTTCCCAAAGAGTATTCCTTTAAAGACAAATTTAAGCTCCACTTGAACTGTGTCACCGTGTGGCCGTCGTCACAGATTGTCCGTTTTGGTGTTTTGTTGAACTCTGGTGAAGGCCACGTGCCACAACCTGATAAGCCATGATAAATGTTTGTTCTCGGTGCTGCGAGTGAACTTGTGCCAGAATACCAATTCAACCCCTGGTAATAAAAGATGACAGCAGACTGCATAAGCATATTTGATATTATACTCATCATCACAAAAACTCTTAAGGCGCTTGCCAAAACCTGAGGAGCCCCCTCCTCCACGCCGTGTGGCAGAAAGCTCCATATTGATTATTCAAGATGTGATGATTTGTCGAGATTATACGTGGTGGTTTTCCAACAGGAAGGTCTACGTCCTCTTCTGGCTGCTTGTGCTTCAGAAAGTGACGCAGCTGCCAGAAAGCACTGAAGCAACAAGTCTGCTCTGGGTGTTTTAGTCGTTGGCCTGACATACTTTGTCTTCTTTCCC